>NC_056441.1:61914798-61917298 GCF_018296145.1 Oncorhynchus tshawytscha
TATACTAAAGACATTGGGAGGGAGAGCCACCTGGCTGAGCTTCAACATGCAGTAAAATAAGAATAAACACACCTTCCTGAGGAAACATGGGTTATGTCTTACCTCTTTCTGTGTGTATTTGATAGCCAGTTTGAGTCTGGCCAGATCGTTGGTGTTCTCATCCAGTAGAGGGTTGATGTCATCTCTGTAGTTCAGGATCAGCTCTAGTTCTCTGGAACTTCTGGTTTGGTCCAACAGGTCCTTGGCAAACTGTTTACACTGCTGAGATAACTCCTCATACTCCGACTTAAACTCATTCTCTACCTGAAACAGACAGAAACTGTTAGTTAACAGTCAATAAACTAGTTAATAACTCTTTATAAAACCTTTATATGGCCAGGACAACTCCTCATACTCCGACATAAACTCTTTCTCCACCTGAAACAGGAATAAACTGTTAGTTAAAAGTCGAGCACAAAAAAACACTGTCATACAACACGGTCCATCTCCTAATAGGCAGAAGATGGGCATCTGTGCACTCTCTTGTGGAGGCCTTATGTTCCACATAAGAATGAAGAGGATAAAGTCAATTCATAGTCCATAAACTGATTATAAAGTACTTACACTGCTGAGACAACTCCTCACTCTTCTTTGACTCATTCTCCACCTCAATTGAATTAAATTAAATAAACGTAGCAAATATCTGTTAAAACCCCCACCTTGCTGAGTTCCTGTAGTTCCCAGGAGAGCTGAAAGGCTGTGAGGAAAGGGTCTTCACTGGAGAGGGCCAGGAGTGATGGGCTGGCCAGGGCCTTGTAGATGTTGAGACGTGAGCGGGAGTGACGAAGACTATCCACATCAGAGCTGGACACGCACTCCATGCAGTTACAGCGCACCTGGAACAGTTGGGTTAGGGTTAGGGGGTTAGAGTTAGGGGATGGAGGGCAGTAACTATCATACTGTACTCTACTATTGTATCATACTGTATAGTGTAGTGTAGCCTGCTGTGACTATTGTACTGTACTACATTACATACTATATCATACTGTAGCATTTAGTACTTAATCATTTACCATAGTACTACACCATAGTGTAGCATATATCCTGGTTCAGACTCACCTCATGTGGCTGGGGCATGGACACCCCCTTCTGCACCAGCAGTTTGATGATCTCATAGTTGTTGGTGTGTGCTGCCAGGATGATGGGTGTGATGTCAGGAGTAAAGTTAGAGAACTGCTTGTCCAATAGGATGGGAGGAACCTGGAGGGATGGCGGGGCAAAGATAAATAAGGGTTATAGTCAGACAGGGATGATGATGGGCAAGAGAGAAGATATGTGTTCAATCCAGATATCGATTGAAGAAGAAAACTGAATTAGACAAAACTGAATTAATAACAACATTGTAGTATTATCAATATCAATACCATAATGTTTCGTTATGAACCAATACAATAGAGGTACATGGCTTAGGTTTTACTTGAGAAGTAGCTGTGTGTGTGTGTGTGTGTGTGTGTGTGTGTGTGTGTGTGTGTGTGTGTTGTGTGATTGTTCGTGCGTGCGTGTGTGTTTGTGCGTGCGTGCGTGTGTGTGCGTGCCTGTGTGTTTGTGCGTGTGTGTGCCTGTTTGTTTGTGCGTGTGTGCGTGCGTGCGTGCGCGTGCCTGTGTGTGTGTGTGTGCGTGCGTGCCTGTTTGTTTGTGTGTGCGTGCGTGTGTGTGTGTGCGTGCCTGTGTGCGTGTCTAAAAACAGGCTTTTAGACATTTTTGCAAATATGTTGATATCAGAATTGATATCAGAGTTACACAAGTATTCAAACCATTACTCAGTACTTTGTTGAAGCACCTTTTGGCAGCAATTACAGCCTCATGTCTTCTTGGGTATGACACTACAAGCTTGGCACACCTGTTTTGGGGGAGTTTCTCCCATTCTTCTCTGCAGATCCTCTCAAGCTGTCAGGTTGGATGAGGAGCGTCGTAAAAAATGTACTGTTTTGCTTGGATATTATGGGGAATTGTGTATAGATTGATGAGGAACATTTTAAATGTAACATATTTTAGAATAAGGCAGTAACATAACAAAATGTGGAAAAGGGAAGGGGTCTGAATACTTTCCAAATGCACTGTACGTGCTACCTCCTGGTGAGGTCATTCGGAAACACCATACCAACACACAACTGTACATTTCGATGAAACATGGCGAAGCCCCAAAATTGCCTACCATGGAAGACTGTGTTTCAGACAAAAGGAAGTGGATGGTGGCACATTTGTTACTTTTAAACTCGGACAAAACAGAGGTCCCAAGAAACAAAGAGATCTGCTGTTTGATCTGACAATTAATCTCATCACATATAAAACTATGAAAGGATCTCAGTGTTACTCCGTACCCTGATCTCTCTTTTGACAAACATAAAAAATATTTAAAGAGCATATTGTTTTAATCTTCTTATCATTGCAAAAATCTGAAACTTTTTTGTCAAACATTATGCAGAAATGCTGATCCATGATTTTGTCACTTCAAGATTAG
>NC_056441.1:61922298-61962298 GCF_018296145.1 Oncorhynchus tshawytscha
ACCGACATACACGTTAAAGCTGAGCAGCAGCTCTATAATCTCCAGGTTCTCATTCTCAATAGCGATCAGCAGAGCTGTGCGGCCCAACGGGTCTATACAGTTAATGTTGATCCGGAAGTAGATCTCTGCCTCCTACAGGCGGGAGAGGGAATTACAACGGATGTTTACTTAGTTATATGGTATCAGGATAGCAAATTGTATCATGTTTATTGATGTTGTACTTGAACTGAGACTTATTTATCCCTCCCTCCCACCCTTCCCTCTTCCTCTCTCTCTCCCTCCCTTCCATCTCTCTCCATTCCTCCCTCCATCTCCCCTCCCACTCCTCCCTCCATCCCTACCTCTAAAGCTTGTTGGAGGGAGCTGTAGTATACCTTCCCTCTCTCCCTTCTCTCCCCCCTTCCTCCCTTCCTACCTCTCTCCACATCTTTATCCCTCCCTTCCCCCTTACTCCTTCAACACTCCCTCTCCTTCCTTCTTCCCTACTTCCAGAGCCCGTCTGACTGAGGTGCAGTCTCCTTTCTCCTCCATCCCCTCCCTTCCTTCCTCCCTCCTCCTTTCCTCTCCTCCCTTCATTCCTACCTCTAGAGCCCGTCTGACTGAGGTGCATAGTCTCCTTTCTCCTCCATCCCCTCCCTTCCTTCCTCCCTCCTCCTTTCCTCTCCTCCCTTCATCCCTACCTCTAGAGCCCGTCTGACTGAGGCGTAGTCTCCTTTCCTCTCCTCCCTTCATCCCTACCTCTAGAGCCTGTTTGACTGAGGCGTAGTCTCCTTTCCTCTCCTCCCTTCATCCCTACCTCTAGAGCCTGTTTGACTGAGGCGTAGTCTCCTTTCTCCACTGCTCCCAGGTAGTTCTTCTCCAGGACAGACAGTTCAGACTCAGCCCTGACAATCCTCAGAGCGATCCGGTCCCTGTAGGAGGAGTTGTCTGTCCTCCTGTAGTACAGTCGAGACATCGCTGCTAGGCAATCTCACTCACCTAGACAGGTTAGATTGATTGATTAATCTACATTTTGGGGAGGCAGTGGACAGAGACAGGGGGAATCAGATTTGTAATGTGTCATGCTCAATGGAGTGGATCAGATTTACATACCAAATCGTATTAATTGCCCTGAGGGCAGGTTGACTCATTCCAACGTTCTTGGCAGTAAAGAAAAAGTCCAGCGGAATCTAAATCAACAAAAATCCAAAGGCTAACAACAAAGTCAGCAAAGCATTTACATACATTTTCTGGATAATATAAATATTTCTTAGTTTATTTTTTAAAATGAATACGATAACAACAACTGCTGGTAATAACTGAATTTGGTGAAACCATTAATATCCACAAACGTTGAATGTGGTTGTTTGCAGATCATCCCATCAATGTCAATATACTATACAAACGCATTTGACAAGCAAACAAAAATACACAGCTAAACTTACCGTCTCAGTCCAGTACGTTTTGACTATGACATTTGACTGTCAAATAATGATACACTTCTGTTTCATTGCTTGAAACACATAGGCCTACTACAGCAGGGCTTCTGTGGGTTGCAGAACAGAAATAGGACGAAGAAAAACTATTCCACCTTGTTCCTTTGGGTATTCCAGTTGACAGAAGTAGCCTATACTGAATATGTAACCTAAAGCAACAGCGTTATAATTAGAGCAAGCTGATACTATCTTCCTCTCTGGTCGCGATCAAACATGCAAAAAAAAAAAGCATTTTCCAGAATTTCCAACAATTCCCTGAACATTCTCGGGACTCATAACCATTCAATTCAGTAGGTGTGATCTTGGGAAACAATTATTTGTTCAAGCGTAGGAAATCCAACCTCGTTAAAAACATTCCCAAGCAAGCAATCAAGTCCACCGGAGACGCACGCATCCTCTTCGCTGCCTCCAGCTTCGCGCGCTCTTCCGTTGATAGACTGCAGGAGCTTCTCGTGACTCAGTAGGAGTGTGTATGGTCGCAGAAGAAAAACATGCAGGGATAAAACAGAAGCGCCATCCGCTATCTTCCTTTGAGATGCATGTCCATGTGAATTGATTGATTGGTTTAATTGATTTTATCATTTAACGTAAAAGGTTGTTCCAGCCAGAGACAACATTGCACATGGCAACATCGCAAGGAATATACAAACCACTGCAAATTAAACTCAACGATCCTTTTCTCATTTAAGCAAAACTTTTACAATACATTTAGAGGAGGAAAACACAAGGTTGAAATATCTCGTGAGGTGTAACACGTGGCATTTTATCATCCTTACAGCATTTACCATCCCCATGTAGATGTGTTCACAATCTTAGTGAACATCTAAGAGCAACTCATCAAGTCCCCACAAGATACAAATTGGAGAAGCTTTTCTGTAGAAAAACGTCTATAAGATTAAACACTGTACAACCAATCCTTACAGTATACAGTTTGGTCCACCATAATTGATAACCTACTTTGTTTTACAAGCTCATGTAAACATAGGCAACATTAGGTTTTGTTCTCCTCACTATCAGTTGTAACATTGACAGTGAGACAAAGCAGATGCATGAGTTGTGAATGTTTCCCATCAGCCCGGCAGCGGGGCCATGATTCTGCAAACTGCACAGCTTCAAAATCTAAGGGCAGTCAGGAGGACAGAGGAGACTCTGGTGAACATTTCCCATCGTCAAGATGATGCACCACATCTTTAAACAAGCTGAGAGTCCAGAGAGGATAGGAGGGGACAGGAGAGGGAAGTTGATGTGGCACATGCTCCATCTCTTAGACGGCCTCCTTTATAAATTCCTCTCCCACAGCCCTGTCAGAGGCAGTAGGAGACAGAGTCAGGAGTCCCTCTCCCACAGCCCTGTCAGAGGCAGTAGGAGACAGAGTCAGGAGTCCCTCTCCCACAGCCCTGTCAGAGACAGTAGGAGACAGAGTCAGGAGTCCCTCTCCCACAGCCCTGTCAGAGGCAGTAGGAGACAAAGTCAGGAGTCCTCTCCCACAGCCCTGTCAGAGGCAGTAGGAGACAGAGTCAGGAGTCCCTCTCCCACAGCTCTGTCAGAGGCAGTAGGAGACAGAGTCAGGAGTCCCTCTCCCACAGCCCTGTCAGAGGCAGTAGGAGACAGAGTCAGGAGTCCCTCTCCCACAGCCCTGTCAGAGGCAGTAGGAGACAGAGTCAGGAGTCCCTATCCCACAGCCCTGTCAGAGGCAGTAGGAGACAGAGTCACGAGTCCCTCTCCCACAGCCCTGTCAGAGGCAGTAGGAGACAGAGTCAGGAGTCCCTCTCCCACAGCCCTGTCAGAGGCAGTAGGAGACAGAGTCAGGAGTCCCTCTCCCACAGCCCTGTCAGAGACAGTAGGAGACAGAATGAGGAGTTTGATCCATTGACGTCGTTAGTAACGGTCAAGAACACCAACTGGGTATGACGGATTGGTTTAGGTTAGTCTTGTATTATGTTCTGAAGCTTGATATGGGTACTAAGGCATGACAGTGTCCTTTGTCTCTCTCTCTCTCTCTCTCTCTCTCTCTCTCTCTCTCTCTCAGCCACATGACAGTCCTCTCCCCTTTTTCGTGACATCCAGTTGCGATCAAATGTTGTCTCATTGCTGCTCGCTTAACCCGGAAGCCAGCCGCGTCAATGTGTCGGAAGAAACACCGTTCAACTGATGACTGAAGTCAGCTTGCGCCCGGCCCGCCACAAGAAGTCGCTAGAGTTTAATGAGCCAAGGAAAGACGCCCCGGCCAAACCCTCCCCTAACCCGGACGACGCTGGGCCAGTTGTGCACCGCCGTATGGGACTCCCAGTCAATGCCGGCTGTGACACAGCTTGGGATCGAACCCCAGGCTGTAGTGATGCCTCAACATCGCGATGCAGTGCCTTAGACCGCTGCGACACTCGGGGGGCCCATCATCTTGTATTCTAATTATATGATTATAATAAATAGTGATGTGTTGGTATATTTAGCCTGGGCACCAGTCTGTTTGTCCCATCATACCACTCCTTGCCACACATTGTCATTTTTTTTGGCATAGCAAGGAGTTGACATGATAGCACAAACAGATCTGGGACCAGGCTACCGTATATTTCCAGCATCATAACAAATGCTGATGTACTGTAGGTCTCCAGCATCTCACTTCTTCTGCATTGACTATAACATGGCACTCTCCAGATTGAAACAAAGTGCCACCCTGTGTGCTTCATGTCAATCTATATTTATAACAGGCTTCTTCTCTGTTAAGGCTTAAAGTATAACAGTTCTTTATAACACAGGCACGAGCTGATGTCAAATAACTCTAAAGAAGACATCTCTGGTACTGTAATGAGGAGAGGAGAACATGAGGTGTGTGTTTGTGTGTAGTGCGATTGTGTGTGCATGCGCGTGTGTGTTTACGAATCCAATTTGTACATTATGTCACAAATTTGTTGTCCTTAAGATCCCGGACTGCATCTTTAATCTGTGAAAGCATGAGCATTGCCTTTAAGCGGTGCATTGTCGACAGTGCTCCACAGATTGAATACCGGCCAAGGAGCAGTTGCAATGATGAGTTGGAGTCTTCTTTATATAATTGTCGTTCTTACACATAATTTGATCAAATGATAATTTGATCAGCCGGAACTGATGTGAACTTGTTTTCTTCATGTCCATTACCACCCCACAACGTCATTCTTAGGCTGCGTCCCATATGGCATCCTATTCCCTATATAATGGGGAATAGTATCGTCAAAAGTATTGCACTACATAGGGAATAAGGTCCCAGTTGGGACGCGACTGTAATTGACCTTATGTTTGAAAGAACAGCGGTCCTTAAAACAGCCTTCCGACATCTGTTCTTCCTATGCATCTAAAACCATGGAACTAGCCTAAACAAAATGTATAAGACCTTGTGATCTACCACAAATAATGTCTATTAGGTTCTCCAATCAAATTGACATAGATTGATATAGAGGATCAGGGCATTCACTGCAGTAGTGTGGCCTTGATATACCCATTGCCCAGAATGTTAAAAGCACAAAGCAGTTTTGTATATTTTATTATTTTATTTCTAGGAAATAATAGAGGCCTACAGTACATCTACTCAGCCCAGTTTTGAACCAGTCTTTCCTCCACAGCATTGGAAGCCGTGTGTGTATGTGAGCAGAATGACAGTTGTTTGGGCCTTGTGTTACTAAGCTCTGTGAAGGTAGGGTATACCAAATCGAAACACACAACGACTCCAGAGGTACTCTTGCACTATGACCAGGTGATCAGATTTAGATTGCTGCAATGTTTCCATCTCTGCATCCCAAATGGCACCCAGGCCATTTCGGCACACTTTTACTCTGTATTATCAGTCAGATTTCTCTCCGTGTTATATTATCTTCTATCTTCTAGTGCTACAACCACATTAGTATCATAATATCATGGCAGCTTTTAGTGGTTTCAGAACCACTCTGTACCCAGATAGGCTTTACCGGCAATGCAATATTTATGCAACAATGCCCGAGGGGTTGTGATATATGGCCAATATACCACAGCTAAGAGTTGTTCTTAGGCATGACGCAAAGCATCTGTCAGTACAGATGGCAGACAGAATCATAGGATAGACCTCACAGCAGAATAACACACAATTTCTATGCCTGCTAGTCATCTGGTGACAGGTAGCACCATTCACTATCTGACACAAAGACATAGAATTGTTTGGAAAAGGTCCTCTCTGCAAGCCAGAAAATGAGTCAAATAAAATAACATTTTATTTATCACTTGCACAGAAAACGACAGTTGTAGATCTTACCTTGAAATGCTTACTTATAAGCCCCTAACCAACAATAAGAATTTACTAAATAAATTAAAGGAAAAATAGTAACACAATAGAATAACAACAATGAGACTATATAGAAGGGGTACCAGTACCAAATCAATGTGCAGGGCTACGGGTTAGTCGAGGTAATTGCGGTAATAAGTACATGTAGGTAGGGGTAAAGTGAGAGTAGCAGCAGCTCATGTGAAGAGTGTGAAAGAATATGAATGAGTGTGTGTGTGTGTCTCATCAATATGCATGTGTGTGTGTGTGTGTGTGTGTGTGTGTGTGTGCGTGTGTGTGTGTGCGTGTGTGTGGTTGGAGCACATTGAGTGTACACTGAGCCTGTGCAAGTGAGTCAGTGCAAAACAACATAAAAAACAATAATAAAATAAGGTGTCAATGTAAATAGTCTGTGTAGCTTGTTGATTAACTGTTCAGCAGTCTTATAGCTTGGGGGTAGAAGCTGTTCAGGAGCCTTTTGGTCACAGACTTGCCGCTGCAGTAGCAGAGAGAACAGTGTATTTAAGTATTTATTGAAGACTTATCTCTTCAGTAGGTCCTATGATTGAGTGTAGTCTGGCTCAGGAGTGTGAAGGTGAACGGAAAGGCACTGGAGGAACAAACCGCCCTTGCTGTCTCTGCCTGGCCGGTTCCCCGCTCTCCACTGGGATTCTCTGCCTCTAACCCTATTACAGGGGCTGAGTCACTGGCTTATCAAATCAAATCACATTTATTTGTCACATACACATGGTTAGCAGGTGTTAATGCAAGTGTAGCGAAATGCTTGTGCTTCTAGTTCCCGACCATGCAGTAATATCTAACAAGTAATATAACCTAACAATTTCACAACAACTACCTTATACACACAAGTGTAAAGGAACAAATAAAAATGTACATAAAAATGTACATAAAAATATATGAATGAGTGATGGCCGAACGGCATAGGCAAGATGCAGTAGATGTTATAGAGTACAGTTTATACATATGAGATGAGTAATGTAGGGTATGTAAACATTATATTAAGTGGCATTGTTTAAAGTGGCTAGTGATACATTTAATTATATCAAGATGACAAGATGCAGTAGATGGTATAGCGTACAGTATAAACACATGAGATGAGTAATGTAGGTTAAGTAAACATTATATAATATAAAGTGGCTAGTGATAAATTGATTACATCAATTTTTCCATTATTAAAGTGGCTGGAGTCAGTATGTTGGCAGCAGCCACTCAATGTTAGTGGTGGCTGTTTAACAGTCTGATGGCCTTGAGATAGAAGCTGTTTTTCAGTCTCTCTGTCCCTGCTTTGATGCACCTGTACTGACTTCGCCTTCTGGATGATAGCGGGGTGAACAGGCAGTGACTCGGGTGGTTGTTGTCCTGGAGGGCAGATAGTTTGCCCCCGGTAATGCATTGTGCAGACCTCATTACCCTCTGGAGAGCCTTACGGTTATGGGAGGAGCAGCTGCCGTACCAGGCGGTGAGACAGCCCGACAGGATGCTCTCGATTGTGCATCTGTAAAAGTTTGTGAGTGTTTTTGGTGACAAGCCGAATTTCTTCAGCCTCCTGAGGTTGAAGAGGCGCTGCTGCGCCTTCTTCACCACGCTGTCTGTGTGGGTGGACCATTTCAGTTTGTCCATGATGTGTACACCGAGGAACTTAAAACTCTCCACCCTCTCCACTACTGTCCCTTCAATGTAGATAGGGGGCTGCTCCTTCTGCTGTTTCCTGAAGTCCAACTCAATCGTCTCGTCGTTGTTGGTAATCAAGCCTACCACTGTAGTGTCGTCTGCACATTTGATGATTGAGTTGGAGGCGTGCATGGCCACGCAGTCGTGGGTGAACAGGGAGTACAGGACAGGGCTGAGAACTCACCCTTGTGGGGACCCAGTGTTGAGGATCAGCGGGGTGGAGATGTTGTTACCTACCCTCACCACCTGGGGGTGGCCCGTCAGGAAGTCCAGGACCCAGTTGCACAGGGTGGGGTCGAGACCCAGGGTCTCGAGCTTAATAACGAGTTTGGAGGGTACTATGGTGTTAAATGCTAAGCTGTAATCGATGAACAGCATTCTTACATAGGTATTCCTCCTGTCCAGATGGGTTAGGGCAGTGTGCAGTGTGATGGCGATTGCGTCGTCTGTGGACCTATTGGGGCGGTAAGCAAATTGGAGTGGGTCTAGGGTGTCAGGTAGGGTGGAGGTGATATGGTCCTTGACTAGTCTCTCAAAGCACTTCATGATGACGGAAGTGAGTGCTACAGGGCGGTAGTCATTTAGCTAGCAGATGCCATAATGGAGGTCTGATCCTATTTGGAGGAGCCCCTCCGTCAAAGATCTGCAGATCCTCTGAGCTGGTGGAAGAACAAGGCTTCTGTCTACCCACGGCTTACTAAAGTCATGACAAAGAGACTTTGCATAGTGGCCACATCCGTTCCCTCTGAGAGGTTCTTCTCGAAAGCGGGACAAATAATTACTGAGAGAAGAAACCGCATCAGCCCCTTGAAAGTGAGGCAGCTTGCATTTCTGAATGCAAATCTCTCATAAAAGCAAAACATGGTCAGCATTGCTGTGTGCTGCTGGTTATAACATGGCAATAAAGAAGAGAGAGAAAAGAGGGACCAGTTTAATGTTTTAAGTGGGATGCTGCAGTTTTGCACATTGTTATTTATTTTTCTTTGATATGGTGCAATATTCTATTATTATGTTGTTCAGATTGTATTTGTTTTGAATGGTTAGATATATATGCACTTTGTTTATATACATTAAAAAGTTATACTTTAAATGCACATTTTTAATAGTATTATTCTTCATGACAAACCAATGCATGTTTAAATACATTGTGGTTGAGGTAGAGTATGATTTAATTAGAATTGTTTTAACACCAATCATAGTCGAAATATCGCAAACTGTTTGACTTGAAAAAATACAAAACATATATTTTTTAAGAGCCGTTTGGGAGCCAAAAGAGCCGGCTCTTTTTGGTGAGCTGAGCCGAATGAGCCGGCTCACTGAAAAGAGCCGGAATGCCCACCCTCACCCTACACAGACTGGTGCGCCATAACCAATCAGAGCTGCAGTAGGATTATATGCTAATAGAGCATGGCCATATTTGGATTTGTGCCGCTCACGTTGAACTGGACTGTTTTACAGTGGTTGCGATTATTATGCGTTGCTTGTTTTGAGATCAAAGAGAGAGAGCTGCATTTAGCCACTTGTGCACATTTGTTCATATTATTTTCTAGTTAGTGAGTTATTAGCCCAGGTATAACTAATTTGTAGTCAGAAATGTGGGAGTGGTTGCTTCCTGTAAAGAGCACAAAACGTGAACATCTCTAGCCATCTTTGAAAAGCGAGTCAGGTAAAGAGCTTCTTTTTTTATCTCTTAAGGGGGCAGTGTTGTATTTTGAGACAGGCTTGAATACGCTAAGTAGCCAATAGGCAGAGGGTAGGATAATTTGTCTGATTCTCTATAATAATGGTATAGGAATAATAATGCATTTTATTTTGTAAAGTCGTTTCTTGCATCAAAGAACACAACAAAATGTTCAGTCACCTCCTTGTCTGATGGACAAGTGAATACACAGGTTCATGTCAAGCCCTGCATGTTTCCCCCCCAAAAGTCTCATGGAATATAGGCCTACATTGAATATCACATATTGGTTGCTACTGTAGGCTGAAAGATAGAACCGCTATTTCCATGTTAAAATGTTAGGTGATGCATTTTCTCCATTGTTTTATATGGTAGGACACTCTGGTAGGCCTACATTATGATCAAATAGTCACAGTAGCCTACTTGGCCACTGTTATAAAACACAAAATTAAAGTGGGTACAGCCTCAGTGTTCACAGTAAACGCGCGCAGGAAGTTGCACAGAATTTTCACAACATTCAAGTTTGCGCTCTGTCGACCTGAAGTTTGCTCAGTTCCAAAATATTTTTTAGGGAACATTGCTTGTTACTAACAACTGTTGCGTTTGCTGCTGCTAGGTGTACTGTAAGGACAGCGTGTTTCATTGAACTGAAGTGAAGGCTGATCTTAGTTTCTTTAGTTTTAAGTTTTATCTCCATCTATACATTAAAAAACTCAATCATGGACACTTACTGACACTTGTGGCTGATTTGCTTGATGCATTGTTGTCTCTACCTTTTTGCCCTTTCTGCTGTTGTCTGTGCCTAACAATGTTTGTACCATGTTTGTGTCATGTTGTGTTGCTACCATGTTGTTGTCATGTTGTGTTGCTACCATGCTGTGTTGTTATGTGTTGTTGCCATGTTGTGTTGTTGTCTTAGGTCTCTCTTTATGTAGTGTTTTGGTGTCTCTCTTCGTAGGCTGTCATTGTAAATAAGAATTTGTTGTTAATTGACTTGCCTAGTCAAATAAAGGTTCAATAATTTTTTTATTTTTAAGTATATAATGTTTGTTCCATTTGACATCCTTTTCTCGCTTTTAGTGATTTACATTTTCATATTGTGTTTGGATCTGACAAGTGAAAGAGTAGGGTGTTTGAGAGAGAGAGGGAGAGACAAAAAGACAAACAGAATATTTTATTTGCTGATTTAGTGATTTAGTGAGTTTGGGAATACCTACTGTTTTCTACAGTGACATAAGACTTTGTCATCAATATTTATATCTTCCTCTGAAGTTGTGTCTGCAGCTAACAGTACTGTATATGCAGTAACTTTTTCAAGGGAAACAAAACTCACCGACTCTAACTGTGTCCCAGTCACTTATAATGCATTCGGACCCCTAGACATTTTCCACATTTTGTTAGGTTACAGCCTTATTCTAAAATAGATTAAATTGTTTTTTCCACCTCATCAGTCTACACACAATACCCCACAATAACAAAGCAATGTTTTGGAACAATTTTGAAAACTGAAATATAACATTTACATAAGTATTCAGACCCTTGACTCGGTACTTTGTTGAAGCACCTTTGGCAGCGATTACAGCCTCAAATATTCTTGGGTATGACGCTACAAGCTTGGCACACCTGTATTTGGGCACATTCTTCTCTGCAGATCCTCTCAAGCTCTGTCAGGTTGGATGGGGAGCTTCGCTGCACAGCTATTTTCAGGTCTCTCCTGAAATGTTAGATCGGGTTCAAGTCCAGGCTCTGGCTGGACCACTCAAGGACATTCAGAGACTTGTCCCGAAGCCAGTCCTGCGCTGTCTTGGCTGTGTGCTCAGGGTTGTTGTCCTGGTCGAAGGTGAATTTTCGCCGCCCAGTCTGAAGTCCTGAGCGCTCTGGAGCAGGTTTTCATCAAGGATCTCTCTGTACTCATCTTTCCCTCGATCCTGACTAGTCTCCCAGTCCCTGCCGCTGAAAAACATCCCCACAGCATGATGCTGCCACCACCATGCTTCACCGTAGGGATTGTGCCAGTTTTCCTCCAGACGTGACACTTGGCATTCAGGCCAAAGAGTTGAATCTTGGTTTCATCAGACCAGAGAATCTTGTTTCTCATGGTCTGAGTGTCTTTAGGTGCCTTTTGGCAAATTCCAAGCGGGCTGTCATGTGCCTTTTACTGAGAAGTGGCTTCCGACTGGCCACTCGACCATGAAGGCCTGATTGGTGGAGTGCTGCAGAGATGGTTGTCCTTCTGGAAGGTTCTCCCATCTCCAAAGAGAAACTCTAGAGCTCTGTCAGAGTGACCATCGGGTTCTTGGTCACCTCCTTGTCCAAGACCCTTCTCCCCCGATTGCTCAGTTTGGCCTGGCAGCCAGCTCTAGGAAGAGTCTTGGTGGATCATATATCATGACTGGGAATAGTTGGTGGATTTCAAGTTTCTAGTTTTATTGTCACGTGCACTAGTACAGTGAAATCCTAATGGGCACAGACGTCAAGTCAACGTCTATTCCACGTTGGTTCAAAGTAATTTTATTGAAATGATGTGGAAACAATGTTGATTCAACCACTGTGTGCCCAGTGGACTTCCTTTATTGCGTGCTCTTTTCTCAACAATGCAGTAATCAATATCAATATACTGTATAGTGTTATAAAATACATTTTGCAGTCACATTACCACTTCCTGCTGTTTGAGATTTACAGTATTAGAACTGAATGTATATATTATTTCGCTTTATACAGTCTATAATATATTCTCTCTGTATTCTCTCCATAATGGTTGATTCAAAGACCTTTATACAGTCTATAATATATTCTCTCTGTATTCTCTCCATAATGGTTGATTCAAAGACCTTTATACAGTCTATAATATATTCTCTCTGTATTCTCTCCATAATGGTTGATTCAAAGACCACATAGATCCTATAAATGATATAGAGTATGGAATTCTATGGAAAAAAACAAATGGAATACAATATTGTATAGGCCAATGTAAACACACCAGATTCCCCATGGAAACCATCTATTCTCAGATATCACAGAGGCTGCTTCCTCAGACCTAGTTGTGCACATATAAATCTTATAATTCATGTTTCTATATGGAATTCTATACTCTAGGGTCCATCTTTCCTTTCCATGGGGTTCTGTCCTGTCCTGAGCTGTTTTAATCATCAGACTATTAGACGTTTTAAATGTACTGTGGAGCATGGAGAGGTTTGGTACAGCAAATGAACACTCAAAGTGCCCTGATGCAATACTCCAGCTCAGAACATCAATTCAGACTTCACAAGGTACAGTTTTTAGCTGAGTTATGAAACTTAATATAGTTTGTCAGACATACTGCATTACTGTGAAAGTATCTCCTTGTGTGCACAGAGAAGAAACACAGAGGAGTGCAGGCCAGACCGCTTCGCGTTCCAGTATGAACCATGTTCTTCCTGGCAGAAAGGTGATACAAGCAGAGTGGTGACACTGGACTACAGGATAGATCTGAGGCATGTCTCAAATGGCACCCTATTCCTTTAATAGTGCACTACTTTTGAATGCATAAGACTCCGGTCAAAAGTGGTGCATGTGACTCTTAAATTGCCCATGTCTTTCCAGCGGCTAATATTAACCCACACAGCCAGCAAACCAAATGATCTGTTTAGCTCTCTCTCTCTCTCTCTCTCTCTCTCTCTCTCTCTCTCTCTCTCTTTTTTACCTCATTCTCTCTCGTTCTGACTACCTGTCTGTCTTCCACTCTCCTGTTAGACTGCAGACATTGATTAGCGGTCGGACTCTGACCAAACAGACATTGATTAGTGAAAACCACAGAGCTCAGAGAGAGACTGGATCAGCTAGTCTGTAACACTCTGACTGTTACTCCTCCGCTACTCTCTGAGATGCCTTTAGGTTCCTCTGTAAAACCAACCAGTGATGACAAATGAATGCTTCCAAAATGGCACCCTATTCCCTTTATAGTGCACTACTTTTGACCAGGATCCATAGGCCCTTGGGTCAAAAGTATGTATAGGTGTATAGGGAATAGTATAGGGAACACTGTATAGGGAATAGTGTGCCATTTGGGACACATATAAATACTAATGGCGCTTAAAGGCATGTCTTATGGTCTCTAAGAGACTTGAACAGCTTGGTGCTCTATAGCTTTCCATTCTGACTCAGTTTTCCATTACTCGACCTCTGCTAATAACAGATATCTCATATTGGATTTTACTGGAAATACATTTGAGTAAAATAGTAATGAAGGCACAGGCTCATCACTTCCTATCTAGAAATGCAAAGTAGATTGAAGTGAAAAACATGATACAATGTTAATATATATGTATATAAAATGTTACATTGCCACCTTCTGGCATCGAGCATGAAGTACAAGTACATTAGCAGTTTGTATAGAAACTTCATGCACTACATAGGAAACAGGGTGCCATTTGAAACACAGCCACTGACTGCCTGCCCCAGTGGGACCTGAGTGGGCCCTTAGTAGGTGGCTGCTGTCCAGGACAATAGTGCAGTACACATGATTCTGTTCAAAAGTAGTGCAGTATATAAGAAATAGAGTCCCATTTTGGAAGCAGGCATTGTCATTATTTGGGGTTTGTATTTCATCCTGATAGTCTGAGAATAATTTTTGTAAAAGTACAGTAACTGATAATAACCTCCTAAAAATAATGTTTTACGTGGTTGATGTCTGTTTGCCCTCTGGTTTAACAGTAAAACTAACTGTCAGTTCATATGATTCCACGGTTTCAATCCAGGGAAAAACAATTCACCATGAGAGCAGCATTGTCATAGAACAAACACAGAGAGAGAGAGAGAATGAAAGAGAGACAAAGAAAGAGACACACACACAGAGACAGACAGATAGACACAGAGAGAGAGAGAGAATGAAAGAGAGACAAAGAAAGAGACACACACACAGAGACAGACAGACAGATAGACACAGAGAGAGAGAGAGAGAGAGAGAGAATGAAAGAGAGACAAAGAAAGAGACACACACACAGAGACAGACAGACAGATAGACACAGAGAGAGAGAGAGAGAGAGAGAATGAAATAGACACACACACAGAGACAGACAGACAGATAGACACACACAGAGAGAGAGAGAATGAAAGAGAGACAAAGAAAGAGACACACACAGAGACAGACAGACAGACAGACACACAGAGAGAGAGAGAGAATGAAAGAGAGACAAAGAAAGAGACACACACACACACAGAGACAGACAGATAGACACAGAGAGAGAGAGAGAGAGAGAATGAAAGAGAGACAAAGAAAGAGACACACACAGAGACAGACAGACAGATAGACACACAGAGAGAGGGAGAGAGAATGAAAGAGAGACAAAGAAAGAGACACACACACAGAGACAGACAGACAGATAGACACACAGAGAGAGCAATGAAGAGTAAACCTCATGCCATTATGCAGTAGAATCATTGTTAACCAATATGAATCTCAAAGCCAGCAGCTCTCTCTGTAGACCCAGAAACCACCACAGTTTGGATGCAAATATTCCTTTAATTTTCTGACAATTTCCAGAAGGCTGTTGTTATTGTTGTAGTGTGTGACACAGAAGTGTCAGGTTGTGAACCAAACACAGATCCATGTAATGCTGCTCAGACTACTGCTTTCCTCCCACCAGGAATTATGAAACTCTACTTTCACAAGTAGAGGTGTGATTCTTAATGACAAAGACAGTGTTATCTTTTCATTGTATGACGTACACGTGTGGGATCTTAATTTGACCAGTTTCTCACAGCAGGAAAAGAATCCTGCAGCAACAGGGATTGTGAATTATTGTGTGGATTATAATTAATGGAAATTTTTTGTAGGGGTTGATACATTTTTATTTACGGCAAATCTAGCAGAGAATTCTCAATTCCACAATGGAGTTGAGTGGCGATGAGATTTGGCTGAGTGTATCTCCGACTACATCGAGTCGGTATCAGTCGTTACTTAAAATGTTTATTTTATTTAATCCAGAGTTTTTGATAAAAATAGCTTTTTACGCAGCCTCCGCCAAGGGAGTTGTTGTTTGTTAATGGCGAAGGAGCAGCCCAGTCATTTCACCACTGTAGCGGGGTGCGTAATTGGCGGCAGAGAAGTCAGGCGCAGGAGAGCAGAACTGGGTAATAACCAGAGATTTATTAAGCAAAACCAACGGCATCCAGAACAACAAGATAAATGGGCACAAAAATAACCCGTTGTGCGCTCACGGGGAACGTGCACAAGCACTACAATAAACAATCCCACACAAAGACATGGGGGGAACAGAGGCTTAAATACACAACAAGTAAATGAGGGAATTGAAACCAGGTGTGTGGAAAAACAAGACAAAACAAATGGAAAATGAAAAGTGGATCGACGATGGCTAGAAACCCGGCGACGCCGAGCGCCGCCCGAACAAGGAGAGGACCCGACTTCAGTGGAAGTCGTGACAACCGCATATATTTTAGTATTGTGGAGTTGACAATCCTCAGCTAGGGCAAACCAAGTCTGGAATTTTCAGTTGGAAATTGCAAACTTGATAAGCCTTTTTAAACCTTGAATACACTACAAGTCCTGCTGTGCAAATTTCCTGCAACATCGGGTGACCAAATGACGAACCTGTAGTATGTTAAAGGGATGGTCTGGGCTTGGTACAGCCATAAAGTGGGCCTGTGGGTTAAGTGCTTGGGGTTTAAAACTCATCAGCAGCCTGTGTGGGATCTAAGCAGAACTGGCACAAACCAGATTAAACACAGTGACCTCTGAACTCTAGGTGACTACAGCCCAGCAGGAAAAACCTCAGGAACTTTTGAATAAGTTCTATAAAAGCTCACAGCTCTGGGCAAGAGTCAGACTGTTTTCTATTGTGGTTGAATAGTCACAGCAGTGACATTATTGATGCAGTCAGTCATTTAGACCCTGCAGGATCTTTATTACCCTAACCCAGGCTATATCCCAAATAGCACCCTACGGGCCTGGAGCCCTGGTCAAAAGTAGTGTACAGCATTTGGGATGCAACCCCAGCCTCTCAGCAACTAGTTAAACACCGGAATGTGAGGAGGGTAGTTGTGAAATAACTCTATTCCCTGTCCTTGGTGTTTCTAGTAAATCTGATTTAATAGATGGTTAGGGGTGAATAGGGATGGGCAGCCAGTCAGTGGAAATAGTTAGGATGTAGCTAACAAGTTTTTTTTTTCCAGGAAAAAACAGGTGTATGTGGTTGAGTCCAAAATGACACCCTATACCCTTTATAGTACACTATAATGGGTTCAGATCTGTGTGAGTAATCGACAGGGCCCAGTCAAATGTAGGGCACTACATGCATAGGGAATAGGGTGCCATTTGGGAAACACCCACCGACGGAGTGATCTGATTTGGAAGAGGAGCTCTCATATCATTTACCCCTACCCCTGTTATTAAAGATATCAGAAGAACTAGTGTTGCATGTACTTGCCCTGGAAATGTCTAATGTCTATGTTCATGTTGAGGCACCCCGGTTCATAATAATAAGCATTATACCCTACTCTGTCTGTTTGATCTGGCTGCTTTTACTTAAAGTCCTATGTCTTAAAATGGCTGTTTGAGATCCATATTAAACATACCAGGAGTGGGGTAAAGAGACAGGAAAATGGATCATTCCATCACAACAGAACAGCTGTCTTGTTCCTTGCATGCCTCAGCTTTTCTTTTATGAATTGTCCACTACATGACTCACACCCAAACATTGTCCGCATGTACTGTATACCATAAAAGGGTGAAGACTTCATGAATGGTTTTTGGTGGGACCGTTAGTATAGTTTTACTGGCATTCTGAGCTTTAACTAGAACACTTATAGAAGTATATCTTGTAACATTTTTCTGCCAGAGAATCTGGGAATCTGTCATTTATATCAACTCCCCCTGTCACGGACGTCTTAAGAAGTGGACCAAAGTGCAGCGTGGTGAGCGTACATATTCCTTTTATTTGAATGAATGTCACCAACAAAACAAAGAAACGACCGTGAAGCTTAACTGGGCGATAATGCCACTAACAAAGTTAACTACCCACACTGAAAGGAGGGAAAGGGCTACCTAAGTATGGTTCCCAATCAGAGACAACGGTAGACAGCTGTCCCTGATTGAGAACCATACCGGGCCAAAACATAGAAATAAAGAAACCTAGAAAACAAAACATAGAATGCCCACCCAAATCACACCCTGACCAACCCAAAATAGAGACATAAAAAGGCTCTCTCAGGTCAGGGCGTGACAGTACCCACCCCAAAGGTGCTGACTCCGGACGCAAAATCTGATCCTATAGGGGAGGGTCCGGGTGGGCAGCTATCCGCGGTGGCGGCTCTGGTGAGGGACGTAGACCCCACCCCACCTCTGGCTCACCCCGCTTTGGTGGCACCTCTGGTGTGGGGACCCTCGCCGCTTCTTGTCATGGATCATCACTGGAGGCTTCGTGCCATGGATCATCACTGGAGGCTTCTTGCCATGGATCATCACTGGAGGCTTCTTGCCATGGATCATCACTGGAGGCTTCTTGCCATGGATCATCACTGGAGGCTTCGTGCCATGGATCATCACTGGAGGCTTCTTGCCATGGATCATCACTGGAGGCTTCTTGCCATGGATCATCACTGGAGGCTTCGTGCCATGGATCATCACTGGAGGCTTCGTGCCATGGATCATCACTGGAGGCTTCGTGCCATGGATCATCACTGGAGGCTTCGTGCCATGGATCATCACTGGAGGCTTCGTGCCATGGATCATCACTGGAGGCTTTGTGCCATGGATCATCACTGGGCTGGAGAGACACACAGGAGGCCTGGCTTGGAGCAGGCACAGGACTCACCAGGCTGGGAAGACATACAGGAGGCCTGGTTCTGGGAGCGGGCACAGGATACACTGGGCTGTGGAGGCGCCCTGGAGGTCTCGAGCGTAGAGCCTGCACAACCCATCCTGGCTTGATGGTTACTTTGGCCCAGCACGTGCGGGGCGCAGGCACAGGACGCACTGGGCTGTGCAGACACACCGGAAACACAGTGTGCGGAGCCGGCGCAGGATATCCTGGGCCGTAGAGACGTACTGGCGGCCAGATGCGCTGAGCCGGCACCCTCCGACCTGGCTGGATGCCCACTCTAGCCCGGCCGATTCGGAGAGCTGGAAGGTAGCGCACCGGGCTGTGAACGCGCACTGGAACACGGTGCCTGACCAGTATGACGCTCGCCACGCTAAGCACGGGGAGTTGGCTCAGGTCTCCAACCTGGCTCAGCCAAACTCCCCGTGTGCCCCCCCCCAAAAAATGGGGGGGAGCTGCCTCTCGTGCCTGCTCCGTTGCCGTGACTCCTGGTAGCGAAGTCGTTCCTCTCTCGCTACTTCACCTGTTTCCATGGCAGGGTCTTGTCCCCTGCCATAACCTCCTCCCATGTCCAAGATGTCCTCCATTCTCTCTTCTCCCGGGCCCAGGATCCCTGCTCCTCCTGGCCACGCTGCATGGTCCTTTGGTGGTGGGTAGTTCTGTCACGGCCGTCAAAAGAAGTGGACCAAAGTGCAGCGTGGTGTGCGTACATATTCCTTTTATTTGAATGAATGTCGCCAACAAAACAAAGACACGACCGTGAAGCTTAACTGGGCGATAATGCCACTAACAAAATTAACTACCCACACTGAAAGGAGGGAAAGGGCTACCTAAGTATGGTTCCCAATCAGAGACAACGGTAGACAGCTGTCCCTGATTGAGAACCATACCCGGCCAAAACATAGAAATAAAGAAACATAGAATGCCCACCCAAATCACACCCTGACCAACCCAAAATAGAGACATAAAAAGGCTCTCTCAGGTCAGGGCGTTACACCCCCACCATTTTAGCTGGATGGGAAGAACTTGTTAAGGGTTTTGTTTTATTGCAACTCATTTTCTGAACAGTTGATAAAGATAATCAATAATCAAGTTTTAATCCACACATTTTTACTGCCGCTAGCAGGGAATCTATCAGAGTAAGTTACTACATGGTGTGTTATGACAGATCTACAGCTGTATACATGTCTCTCTCCACTCCATTAACTTTTTTTCTGCTACAAATGAGTCTACAGACTATCTATTTTGTGTTTCATGTATTGCATCGTGTTGGATAGTGTGTCAGTATGAAATATCAGTCCTGATGTACTAATGGGTATCTGAATAAACTAAACTATTGCCCTGGACAATGAAACGTATGTAGGACCAAGCCTCAATATCAAAGTAGTATACTGTTCAGGTCAATAGCACCACTTTTCCTTATCTACCCCTGTGTGCGTCCCAAATGGCACACCCCTCTAACTCATCAGGGGTCGTTGGATTCTGCCCCCTGTTTGTTATGGTACAGCTGTAGGTTACCTGTGTGTGTGTGCATGCCTGTGTGTGTGTGTGAGTGAGCGTGCTTGTGTGTCAACCCCACCAGCATTAGTGATAAAGCCCGGTCCCTGGCTGTGAAGTAAAGAAGTGAAATAGCCGTAATGAGCAGAGTGGGGCCCAGCCAGCCCTGTCTTTCTAACAACCCAGCAGCTAAAATAGATCTGATAAGCTCCAACTATTATTCCACTGGAATCAACATGAATGACTTTTACACTGAAGGCAATGTGGGGCTGATGCCTGGGGGGACAATTAACAGGAATAGATTTCAGCAGGAAGATCTAGACCCCGTCCCAAATGGCACCCTAGTGCAGTAGATAAGGAATAGGGTGCCATTTTGGATACAGTTCTACGAGAGGGGAGACTGCTGTCATGTTACTACAGCTTTCAATAAATCATGGATGGATGGACAACACACAGACCCAGGCTTTTAACAATACCCCAGACAACCCAGATTAAACATTCAACAATACCAGGGATGGAGAACACACATGCTTTAAACAGTACCACAGACAACACACCCATTTCTGTTTGTCTGTTATTATCGTGGATACACTTTAACCAGTGCTTGAAGTTAAATGAAAAGGATGACAGGGCTCACTTTAATTTGACTGTAACAGAGTTGATGTTTTAGAGGTATTCTAGAAGAGGTGCCAGGCGGTGGTTCTCTACCAGTCTGCCGTGACCCACTGCACCTCAACTGTTGACTAGATAATGACTTTAGTTACTATCAAGTCCAACATGTTTATCTCCAGGGCCCGTAATCATAAAGCCTCTTAGAGTAGGAATGCTGATCTAGGATCAGATTCCTCCCTGTCCATCCGTTATGATCTAAAAGGCAAAACTCATCCAAGATCAGCACTCATACTCTGAGACGCTTTATGAATAGTTGCCCATGTATGTAGGTGGGTTGTGTGGTGCATTATGCCCACCCTCTCCTGGTTACTGGTTATGCCTCTTCCTCATGGGGCTTTCCACTAACCATCACCGTTGCATTCAGACACAGAGCTGTATACTTAGTCTACAGATAGTGTGTGTAGAAACATAGCTTAAACATAGTATACAGCATCGAATGGTTCCAAACATACTAGTGGCGTGATTACAGGGTGATGTACTGTAGCGTCGTCTTGTATGACCCACTTTGAACACAAACGTGTCTATTTAAGGACTTTACCGAAAAATAAAAGACAATATTTTCTTATTGTAAATGTAGCCCATGTATGTGTTGTCCATTCAGGATATTGGTGAACAAATAGGTCACCTGCGCTTCAGTAATTTTTTAAAATGTCATAAATGGAACAATCTTCCTGTACAACATCTGCACAGCACCAGTCCAAATTTCTCTGTCTTTAGCACCTGTGAGTTCCCCAACATAGTACAATACAGTTATTTACTCTTCTTCCTTCCCTCCCTCTCTCAATCTATCTTTTTCCTCCAGGCCCTGTATGGCTGGGGGCTTCGCTCTGCAGTCAACCTCTTTTCATGTGTTTTTAATTGGGCCCTGATGGAAAGGCCTGAAGCCCCCATGGTGTGTTCCTTCCTAACATCCTAATGTGTTCTGATATATACAATTCAACACGTATTAGTTGGGAGAGGGTTTATCTGCTTTCTGTAAAGCAGTCAAATAGGTTTATAAATGTTGTAGGTTCTCCATGATAGGATAGGGTGCCATCCTGTCATGCACGTCTCTTTTGTAAAGCAGTCAGATATGTTCATAAACAAAGCACGTTCTCCATAATCCAGGATCACATTGTCTAAATCCCATGTCCATCTCTCCTGCCAGCCAGAGAGAGAGAGGCTGAACCCTGGAGCCAGTGGATGAAATGATGGCAGTTCTCCAAATGGAAGCCAAGGAGCCACAGTGGAGCCACAGCCCAGTGACAGCTCCTTCAGTGGTGGCATATTTTATGCCAAACTTTCTCAGCTCATCTAAAGCTGCAGGGACATTCCAACCGGAGGTAAGAATGAGGTATGTGTGACATTGTGAGGTTGGACCCAGGTGCAGAGAAGAGACCAGACAAGTAATCAGCGGTTAAGGATAAACTTAATACTTTACTGAGGAACGGTAATGGAAGGATCACGGTAACACTGGGAAAACAACAAACACTAAGTCTCAAAAACTCACTCATCCCCCTCCCTTCCTGCAGCAGCTCCAGCCGCGGAGCCACCATGTAGTTCGTTGAAGTCCCGAACAAGTCCCGGATCCAGGATGTCCCGGGCAGGCACCCACGCCTGCTCCTTGGGGCCATAGCCCTCCCAGTCCACCAGGTACCTCAGGGTGCCTTGGACGCGACCAGTCCCCAACAGACACCGGACAGTGTAGGCCGGGCGACCATCGACAAGTCGAGGGGGTGGAGGGGCAGGTGTGGGGGGAGAGAAGGGACTGGTCCTTACCAGCTTGAGACAGGAGACATGGAAGGATGGACCCTCATAGACCTGGGAAGCTGGAAATGATAGGTGACCGGGTTGATGCGACTCAGGATCTTGAATGGTCATATGTAGCGTGGAGCGAGCTTCTACGAGGGTGGACAACCACACTCGTTGACCCAGTCGGAGGAGCCGAAGAGGCCTTCGGTGCCAGTTTGCCTGGTGTTGGTGTCGGGCAGATGAGCGGAGCAAGGAGGATGGCGCTCAGATCCAGGTGCGGCAACA
Source organism: Oncorhynchus tshawytscha (assembly GCF_018296145.1). NCBI lineage: Eukaryota > Metazoa > Chordata > Actinopteri > Salmoniformes > Salmonidae > Oncorhynchus > Oncorhynchus tshawytscha. Next base: position 61,944,412 of record NC_056441.1, read on the forward strand.
TCATCGAATGAATGCCTCGGCTGATGGCACCCCTGCTTTGGCCTCTTGTTCAGGAAACAAGAGGGGGGCGAACCTGAACTGACACTCGAATGGCAACAGTCCAGTGGACGAGTTCGGCATTGTGTTGTGAGCATACTCCACCCAGACGAGGAACTTTCTCCAGTTGCTGGCCTGGGTGGAGACAAAACAGAGGAGGAACTCTCCTGGTTGACCCGCTCCATTTGCCCATTCGACTGGAACCCCGAGGTGGGGGTGGAACCCCAAGGAGAGACTCACCGACACCCCCAACAGGGACCAGAAGGCTTTCCAATACCGTGCGACGAACTGGGGCCCACGATCCGAGACAATGTCCTGGGGAAGTCCGTGTAGTCAAAAGCCATGGGTAATCATGAGATCAGCGGACTCCTTCGCGGAGGGCAACTTGGGTAAGGTAAATGGGCTGCCTTGGAGAACCGTTCAACGACCGCCAGGATAGTGGTAAGCCCTTGGGATGGAGGTAACCCTGTGGTAAAGTCTACGGACAGGTGGGACCAGGGCCGGCTGGGGATGGGCAGAAGTTGGAGCAACCCAGCCAGTCGCTGTCGTGAGGACTTGCTTTGGGCACAGGTGGAACAGGCCGCAACAAAGGATCTCACATCCTCAATCATGATGGGACACCAGAATTTCCGCCTCAGGAACTCGTGTCCGATTAACCCCTGGAGTGCCAGTTAATTTAGATGAGTGTCCCCATTGTAGCACTCGAGAACGGGCTGCTAGCAGAACATAAAGTCTGCTAGTGGGACCCCCGCCGGGTCTGGGCTTGTCGTACAGTGATTCTTGGATCCCGGGCAATAGACTAGAGTGAAGTTGGACCTGTTAAAAAACAGAGCCCACTTAGCCTGGCAAGCATTCAACCGCCTGGCTTCTTGAATGGAGACCAAGTTCTTATGGTCCATCCAGATCACGAAAGGATGAGGTGCCCCCTCTAAACAGTGTCTCCACCCCTCAAGGACCCACTTGACTGCCAAGAGCTCCCAGTTGCCAACATCGTAGTTGCGTTCCGCTGGCTAGAATCACTTGAAAAGATGGGCACATAGGTGCATTCTCTTGTCCCCCTCGTTCCGCTGTGGAAGGACCGCCCCTGCTCTGGTTTCCGAGGCGTCCACCTCTACCATGAAGGGACGAGTAGGATCAGGATGAACGACGATGGGTCTGGAGGTGAAACGTCCCTTGAGTTCCATGAATGTCCTGTCAGCCGGGGTCCAGACAAAAACAAGTCTGGGACTTGCGGGTTAGGGCCGTGAGAGGTGCTGCCAATGTACCAAATTTCAGTATAAAACGCCTGTAAAAGGAACTGCTGGACTTGTTTGAGTGAGGCAGGACGGGGCCAGTCAGTGACCACCCTAACCTTAACAGGTTTAATTTGGATGCAGGCGGTAGAGATCTTGTGGGGCAGGAAAGAGACTTGGGATACATGGCACTCACCCTTCTCAATCTTGACGTATAGTTGACTCTGCAGGAGGTTTCTCAGGACTTTACGGACGTGCAGGATTTGTTCCTGGAAGGGTCTTGGAATAGATCAGGATGCCGGCGAGGTAAAGAAAGATGAACCGATTCAACATATACCTAAGAGTGTCATTGACCAATGCTTGGGAGACTGCCGGTGAGTTCGATAATCCGAATAGCATGACTAAATACTCATAGTGGCCACTAGGGGTGTTAAAGGCAGTTTTCCATTCATCTCCCTCCCTGATTCTCACCAGATTGTAAGTGTTGCGGAGGTCCAGCTTGGTGAAGAATTGGGCCCCCTGGGCCAGCTCCAAGGCAGCGGACATCAGGGGTAACGGTTCTTAATCGGTTCTTAATCGGGATCCTATTCAGCCCTCTGTAGCTGATGCAGGGACGCAGACCTCCATCCTGCCACGATCAAAAGAAATCTAAGAGTCTCTGAGTATTTCACCCCAACTTGCAGTAGAATGGGCTTGATCTGATATTCCACCTGGCCTGGAGCCAATGGGCGTCCATGGAGGGCTTGAATCTGCAGAGGGATGGGACATTTCATGCAGGGGATTTGTAATTCTCTGGCGAAGTCAGAGAAGAGACCAGACGAGGAATCAGCGGTTGAGGATAAACATAATACTTTACTGAGATATGGTAACGGGTGGATCACAGTAACCCTGGAAAAACAACCAACACTCAGTCTCAAAAACTCACCCAGGAAACAAACACACACGGCACATAATTCAAGCTTCAGCAAAGGACAACAGAAAACATACCTCTTTTAACAGGGAAATCATAATGAGTAAATAGGACACACCTGAGTGTCATCAATGTCTTTAGGATGGTCTCTGCTGCCCTCTGGTGACAGGTAGAACCATTAATCTAAGTAGATAGTCTGTATCCCAAATGGCACCTTATCCACTACTGTATAAAGTATACTACCTATGGGCCCTGGTCAAAGTAGTGCACTATATAGGAGATAGACAGGGTGGGGCCCTCTCTACATGTACGGTAGAGCACAGTGGATGAGGTGGTGAATGACAACCTGGCTGACACTCATACAGTAAGTATACTCTCAAACTGACTGGAACACTATATCATTGTTAACTCGATTACTTTTAGCATCAGATAGAGCCTTCAATATACATCAATATTCTTCAGTCTCCTTTTCTTCGTTAAACTGTGCAGTTATGTCTAAAAGCCTCCCTCCAGCATGTCAATGGACATGTAACAGCCTCTGTTGGCTACACTTCTCCAGCCTCAGGGTACACTTAAGCTCTGAAAATGTTGTCATTTTAAGACATTAAGCTCTTAAAGGAATGCACATTTTGTTTGAGTGTTGTATGTATTTTGTGTTTGCATTGCTCACTGTTGACTTGCTGAATGAATAAAAGTTATACCCATGTGCTATACTGCATGCTAAAACTAAACTGCACAGTAAATATGACCCAAACAACTGTGGGCCTATCTATAATATCTATATCTATAACCACCAGGTTCCTCTCTTCATGCACTGAGCTAATGAGCTGGCAGTATCATATCATACTTTCATCCCAGTATCATATCATACTTTCATCCCAGTATCATATCATACTTTCATCCCAGTATCATACCAGTATCATACCATTGTCTTTGACTGACTGTACCCTCTCAATCAATATTCAGCTACCAGCCGATGGGTGTGGAGAGAGAGATGAGGGGTGTAGAGAGAGAGAGAGACATTCTGACTGGGGAGAATGGGGAGAGATGAGTGGAGCATCAGATTAGCAGAGGGAAGAGAGAAAGTTCAGGGGTGTGGAGAGAGGTAGAGGCACCCTGACTGTGCCTGACAGCTGTCGGAGCAGAATGCTCTGTTTAGGAAACATCTGACAGCTAGAAGACCTGGGTGATGAGAGAGACGGATGGAGGGAGGTAGGGAGGAAGGACACAGATTGAGGAAGTCACTGCATGGCTCTTAGCACTGCTAAAATCTGCAGGATAGAGTAAATCAACAACAACTAATGATATTGGGCTCTGGTCAAAAGTAGTGCACTATGTAGGGAATAAGGTGCAATTTGGGGATGCATGAATAGAGACATTAATCAACTGTGTGCCAGCAGACTAGAACACTCAATACTTCCCTTTCTGATGGTGTTGACATCAGCCTGTTGTCCATGTTCTCTCTCACATTCATTATAAGCAGCTAGCTGCCTTCTCCACTCAGATTTGCTGTACAAAGCTATGCAATGCTATGCATTACATGTCAGTCAACACATATCCCATATCACATATTTCAGATGATTGTCCTGGGTTAGACCCATTGGGTCATAATGTAAGCCTAGTATGTGGAATATGTAGAATGAGGAATATATATGTGTATTGGTATAAGGAATTATTAGTATTATGAATTTGTATGTGCAATATGTCCTTATACAGTAGGCCTATTTAGCAGTGTTGGGGAATAGTGAACTACATGTAGTTCAACTTTGCAGTAGCTTGGTGGTAGTTAAACTAAATTGAAATCTAGGTAGTGGTTTCAGTAGTTAATAATTGTTTCGCCATGTAGCTGTGTAGTTAACTACTGGAACTATACTTTTTTTGAAAAAATAAAATAAAATATGGGTGATGTAGGCAAGGATTTCCTTTCTTTTTCGGCATCAGACCTGCCTAATTCTCACTTAAAACATACAGTATGGTTTTGTATTTAATAGGCTAAACCACACATTCTGACAACATCTGACCCCAGAGGGAACTAATTCTTGCAATTTGTAGTCTGACATTTCAGATTTAGATATGATCATTTCTTACGAAGTAGTTTTGTGAACTACTTTCTCAAATTAACTTTAGTTAAGTAAACTATATTTTTCTTAAGGGTAGCTTTAGTGTAACTTCACTTATTCCAGTGAGAAGTTATTGGTACTGTAGCGTAAACTATATTTTTCTTAAGGGTAGCTTTAGTGTAACTTCACTTATTCCAGTGAGAAGTTATTGGTACTGTAGCGTAAACTATATTTTTCTTAAGGGTAGCTTTAGTGTAACTTCACTTATTCCAGTGAGAAGTTATTGGTACTGTAGCGTAAACTATATTTTTCTTAAGGGTAGCTTTAGTGTAACTTCACTTATTCCAGTGAGAAGTTATTGGTACTGTAGCGTAAACTATATTTTTCTTAAGGGTAGCTTTAGTGTAACTTCACTTATTCCAGTGAGAAGTTATTGGTATTTTTCTGTAGCGTAAACTATATTGGTACTTTTTCTTAAGGGTAGCTTTAGTGTAACTTCACTTATTCCAGTGAGAAGTTATTGGTACTGTAGCGTAAACTATATTTTTCTTAAGGGTAGCTTTAGTGTAACTTCACTTATTCCAGTGAGAAGTTATTGGTACTGTAGCGTAAACTATATTTTTCTTAAGGGTAGCTTTAGTGTAACTTCACTTATTCCAGTGAGAAGTTATTGGTACTGTAGCGTAAACTATATTTTCAGATTAGCTTCCCCAACACTGCTAGTTAGTAACAATGTTCTGCTGTTATATTTATCTATTAGCTTAAACAAGTGATTCCATTTTGATTAAACATTTATTTTACAAAATTAAGGTATTTAAAAGGTATATATATATATACAGTGATTGACAGATTAAGATTAGAGTGTCTAGTTTGAGAAATCGACGCCTCACAAGTCCTCAACTGGCAGCTTCGGGATGCTGGCATTCTAGGCAGAGTTCCTCTTTCCAGTGTCTGTGTTCTTTTGCCCGTCTTAATCTTTTCTTTTTATTGGCCAGTCTGAGATATGTATTTTTCTTTGCAACTCTGCCTAGAAGGCCAGCATCCTGGAGTCGCCTCTTCACTGTTGATGTTGAGACTGGTGTTTTACGGGTACTATTTAATGAAGCTGCCAGTTGAGGACTTGTGAGGCGTCTGTTTCTCAAACTAGACACTCTAATGTACTAGTCCTCTTACTCAGTTGTGCACCGGGGCCTCCCACTCCTCTTTCTATTCTGGTTAGAGACAGTTTGTGCTGTTCTGTGAAAGGAGTAGTACATAGCATTGTACGAGATCTTCAGTTTCTTGGCAATTTCTCGCATGGAATAGCCTTCATTTCTCAGAACAAGAATAGACTGACAAGTTTCAGAAGAAAGTGCTTTGTTTCAAGCCATTTTGAGCCTGTAATTGAACCCACAAATGTTGATGCTCCAGATACTCAACTAGTCTAAAGAAGGCCAGTTTTATTGCTTCTTTAATCAGAATAACTGTTTTCAGCTGTGCTAACATAAGGGTTTTCTAATGACCAATTAGCCTTTTAAAATGATCAACTTGGATTAGGTAACACAATGTGCCTTTGGAACACAGGAGTGATAGTTGCTGATAATGGGCCTCTGTACACCTATGTAGATATGCCATTAAAAAAATCTGCCATTTCCAGCTACAATAGTCATTTACAACATTAACAATGTCTACACTGTATTTCTGATCAATTTGATGTTATTTTAATGGACAAAAAATGTGCTTTTCTTTCAAAAACCAAGACATGTCTAAGTGACCCCAAACTTTTGAATGTAGTGTATACCATAGATGGCTTTGCCTTGGACCAGAGCTACCCAAAACGATCAATTCTATTACACCACAAGAGGGAGCTCGAACATGTTTCCTTAAACTCTACCCTATATTGGTTTTTATACAGATATAATCCTCTATTTTAGGATATAATGTGTAAACTATTTGATGCAAATCGAAATGTTTTGTAAAAATATATTCATGAAATGCTGATGGATTTCGTTATGTTAATGTCGCATAGTTAAATCCTATTTATTGATATACTGTGTTGACTTGTTATATATAGGCTTATTATTGCCTATAATAATAACCGATTTACCAACAGCGTTTCCATTGCTGTTGAAGAGGTCCAATTAAGCCTAATATGTTTTGGACATTTGTGTTTAGGCCTACTGTCAACTAATTACAAAAGAAAGAGATTCAAGGGGCAATCTATGATTGCTATATCCATTTGTGGACTTTTAAATACCCATATGCCTATCTATTTATATACCCATTGATTCTTTGAAAAAAAACAATGTATACATGCCTCGACCTTAGTTAAATTGTGTTAAAATATAAGCTTGTTTTACTCCTTTGTTTGTAAACAAAGTAATTGTAAACAAACACTGTATCGCCTCGAAACATGGTTAAAACGATCATTTTGATCTCATGGATGGTCAGTCATTGTACCCATAGCTGGTCATCCCCATCACGCAGCTTATTTACGAAATCAGTGGCGGGGGTGCCCGATTGCTTTGTCATTGTTTTAACTGCAGATTGCCCATTTAAGGTAAAGTGGTTTATTAAGGCCTACCTGACTGCACACATCATTCCTATTCAAGTTTAAATGTATTTTTCGGTAGAATTTCGCACCTTATTCGCACCTTATTCAACCTGCTTCTTCAAATCCAACCCATGCACGAGCGTTTTCGGGTTTTGATTGACATCTTTCCCTTCCATTCAAAAATCAATAAACGCATTCCAGCCTAAATATCCTCCAATCGGCGGACGAGAGGGCGTATCTCTCCCTCTGGGGCTCCAAGTGCATGAAGTTTATCCTGAACAGAAGAGAGCAGCGGAGAGAGATAGAATGGTACACCTCAGCGCGGATGCGAGTGAGATATTTATCAACACTCATTTTATACTCTCATAACTTTAGCTGAACTGATCGTATTTCTTTCTGGATTTTATGTGCAAAATTCTGTGCATCTTTGCATTGGCTTCTCTCTCCAAATGGCTTGGATTATTCCTCCGCTGTTGCAACGCCAAGGGACTGGTACTGGCGCTGTTGTTTTGCTCTCTGCTTTGATCGCGGTCATTGTGACAGAGGACTCCGCTGCGCAGGTTTTCGACAGTTATGGATTATCATACGCATTGAGATCGGAACTGTCAGAGGATGCTATATTGGTGGCCAACAATGGAATACGCGTGCCTTTCGGGAGAGCAGTGTTCATTGATCCTATCAATGATCTGGTAATTCAAGTACAACCGGGAGACAGATGTAGTATAACGGTTCTGGATAACGACCCGCTCTCCCAGAGGCCAGGGCAGCTCTCTCCCAAAAAGTTTCCCTGTGAATTTGGTCCCAATGACGTAAAGTATTCTCACTTCGGGTCCAGGAGCCCCCCGCTGGATAGGGTGAGGCTACAGCTCAGATATGACACTCATACCGATACCATAATCATCCCGTTTATGATGGAAGTGGAGGTGATTTTCACACAGTTGGAAGTGTTAACCAGAAACATGCCTCTGACTGTTGACAAACTGCTTGGCACTAGTAACCCCATTGACAGTAAGATTCTGGAGTTCACCTATGATAGAAGTGAACATCAGTGTAAAATAACATCTCTCTCCAGTGGCAGTGTATTACCCAGGTATGGAAAACTTGTGGATGAGGGAAAACTTGGAAAAATGGTGGACTGTGACAAATTTATTAAAATGAATACCCGCTATCAGCACACTTTTGCACACAAATCACCCAATAGAGATTATTTCCCAATGATTGTGGAATTACAAGATAAAGAGGGTAATCTGCTGAAGCAGGAGTTTTTCCAGGTGATGGTGCGTATAAAGGATGGAGAGGAGAACACGGCTCCTAAACCCAGCTTCGTGGCCATGATGATGATGGAGGTGGATCAGTTTGTCATGACAGCCATCACCTCTGACATGCTGGCTGCTGAGGACATTGAGTCTAACCCTGACAACCTTATCTTCAACATCACCTCCCCCCTCTCCTTCGAGGAGGGGTACATAGTCAGTACAGATGACCGGAACCTGCCCATCACCTCTTTCTACCAGGGAGACCTCAAAGAACTAAAGATAGCCTACAAGCCTCCGTCTGTGGACTCTGAGACAGAACGTATCTTCCAGATAGAGTTTGAGGTGGTGGACACTGAGGGGGCTGTGTCTGATCCGTTCGCCTTCATGATTGTAGTGAAACCTATGAACACGCTTGCTCCAGTAGTCACCAGGAATACGGGTCAGCTTCTCTACGAGGGTCAGTCCAGACCACTGTCCAGCTCTCACAACCTAGAGGTCAGTGACGAGGACAACCTGGATGATGTCAAGATCACGGTGGTCGACGGGCTGCGGCATGGCCAGCTGACAGTGCTCGGGTCACGCAGGAAGTTCTTCGCCCCGGCTGATCTGGACGGGGGCGTGGTCATCTACCAGCACGACGGCAGTGACACGTACAGCGACAACATTATCTTCCGGATGACGGACGGGAAGCACGAGGTGGAGTTCCTGTTTCCCCTGACAATCGTTCCCACGGATGATGAGCCGCCCATTATCAATGCTAACACGGGGTTAATCCTCTTCAAGAACCAGATGATGCTCATTTCGCCACTCACACTCAGCGCTGCAGACATCGACTCTGAGGACTCCACTATCAGGTTCACCATAGAGGCACCGTTCTCGCCTATAGGGGAGGTGCTGCTGAGGCAGTCAGAGGCCCCAGAGGACCCCTCCACCTGGAAATTCAACGCTGAGGATGAGCTGTATGAGAAAGAGGTTACAGAGTGGCTGCAGCAGGATATCACAGATGGGAAACTGTTCTACAGACACACAGGGCCTCACAGCACTGACACAGTCATGGATCAGTTTGTATTCCGGGTCCAGGATGATAATGACCCCCCTAACCAATCAGAACAGAGCTCGTTCATCATCAAGATTCTGCCTGTGGATGACATCCCCCCTGAGCTGTATCCTGGTACCACCCTCCAGATGACCGTACACGAGTACCAGCTCACCTACTTCCGGAAGAAGTTTCTCCGCTACACTGACCTGGACTCAGAGGACAGGGATCTGAAGTACACCGTCACCCAGCCCCCGACAGACACAGATGAGAACAGCCCTGTGGTACTGGGCTCTATTGTGTTAACAGAGAGTCCAGACACTGTAGTGACTGAGTTTACTCAGGCTCAGGTCAACCACCATAAGATATCATACAACCCACCTGACCTGGAGCTGGGGATCACAGCCCACGTTCTGCAGGTCCAGTACACGGTGGAGGATACGTCAGGGAACACTGTCACCGGAACGTTCTCTATATTCCTGCAGCCTGTCGACAACAAGCCGCCTCAGATAACCAACACTGGCTTCACTATATTCGAGCGGGGAACGCACATAATCACCAGAGCTGAGCTGCATACTGTGGACTTAGACACGGACAGTAGCCAGATCTCCTTCACTCTAACTCAGCCCCCTCAGCACGGCACGGTCCAGTACACCTTCACTGACCTGACCAAAGGAGATGCGTTCAACCTGTTGGACATCGCTAACGACAGGATCTCCTACATCCACAACGGAGACGAGTCCACCAGCGACTTCTTCCAGCTGGATGTCAGTGACGGCGTCCATGTTGTGACCATCACCATCAGGGTTACCGTGAAGCCCATTGATGACGAGACCCCGACCATCAGCCTGCCGGCCGGAACCATCGGCTCCTACATTGACGTCCTGGAAAACGGAGCCACTGAGATCACGACTAAAGTCATCCAGGGGCGGGACGAGGACACAGACGACCTCCGTTTGACCTTCATCCTGGAGGACCCACCGGTTTTCGGGGAGATTCTGGTGAACGGGGTCCAATCAGGAAGCTTCACCCAGGCTGACGTCATCAACGGACTGGTGGTGTACGCCCACACCAGTGGAGAGATCGGCCTCAACACTAAATACGACTACTTTAATCTGACGCTGACAGACATGTCTGATGAGTGGACGGTAGGGGGCAACAGGGTCACGGGGGTCAGGGTTCAGATCACCATCCTCCCCATGGACAGCCAGGCTCCAGAGGTGTTTGTAGGCCCACAGTTTACTGTCGTAGAGGGAGAGAAGAATGTGATAGAGATTTTTCACATTAGCGCTGATGATATTGACACTCCTAATGATGACCTACTTTGTACCATCATCGTCCAGCCCACGTCAGGCTACGTGGAGAACATCTCCCCGGCCCCAGGCTCAGAGAAGTCCAGGTCTGGGACTGCGATCAGTGCATTCACCATCAAGGACATCAGACAAAACCACATCTACTACGTCCAAAGCATCCATAAAAGAGTGGAGCCGGTAGAGGACAGGTTCACGTTCAGATGCTCTGACGGCATTAACTTCTCCGAGAGACATTTCTTCCCCATCGCTATCATCCCGTCCAACGATGAGAAGCCAGAGATCTATATGAGGGAGTTTGTCGTCATGGAAGGGATGAATATTGTCATCGATACGCCCATCCTGAACGGAGCCGACGTGGACATCCCCTCGGACGAACTCACTTTCATCATCACCAAACTACCAAAGCACGGCTTCATCCTCAACCAGCTGACAACCGGCACCGTCACAGTCACCAACTTCACCCTGGACCAGATCAGGGAAGCCTCCAGTATAGTGTATGAACACGATGACTCTGAGACCAAGGAGGACAGCTTTGACTTAATCCTGACGGATGGTAAATATACCGTGGAGAAGACCATCATTGTTATGATCATCCCTGTAGATGACGAGACACCCAGGATGGCCATCAACGACGGTCTGGAGCTAGAGATAGGAGACGTTAAAGTGATCGATAACAATGTTTTAAAAGCCACCGACCTGGACTCTGAGGATAGTACTCTGACGTACGTTGTTCGCTACGGGCCGGGCCAGGGGTTGTTACAGAGGAGAACCCCTTACGGGACGTTAGAGAACATCACAGTGGGGATGAACTTCACCCAGTACCAGGTGGACCAGGCTCTCATCGTCTATATCCACAACGGGCAGGAAGGAATCCGGGATCTTATCAAGTTTGACGTGACGGACGGGATCAACCCTCTGATCGACAGGTACTTCATTTTTACAAATGTGTTTATTGAGGTTTTCTAAAATACAAACAATACACTACAGCTACAATAGAATAAACAACTTGAAAAAAAATGATGATGATTCTTGCTAGGTATGACATTTCAGTTTGTCAGGGTGCCTCCTAATGGATCGTCTTGCAATTATTTGTTTTGTTTATTGGTTATATTCTTTTTGTCTTTTGACAGGTACTTCTACGTGACGGTGGGCGGCATCGACGTGGTGTTCCCTGACGTGGTCAGTAAGGGGGTCTCTCTGAAAGAAGGCGGTAGAGTAACGTTGACCACAGACCTGCTCAGCACCAGTGACCTCAACAGTCCCGACGAACACCTGGTTTTCACCATCACCAGAGCCCCACAGAGAGGCCATCTGGAGTGTACTGGCGGCCCTGGTATGCCCATCTCCTCCTTTACCCAGCTTCAGCTAGCTGGGAGCAAGGTACTTCGATCTTATGTTTTTTTCCCTTTGTGTTATTCTCAATTTTTTTTTAAATACTCATGATTTTATCCTTTTTTTTTCTGTAAAGATTTTCAATGGCTTATTGTTTTGTCTTTTCATGTAATTGTTATAATAATAAAGGTGTACTACATCCACACGGCCGATGATGAGGTGAAGATGGACAGCTTTGAGTTCGAGGTCACCGACGGTTACAACCCTGTGTTCCGCACGTTCCGTGTCTCCATCACCGACGTGGACAACAAGAAACCGGTTCTAACGGTTCACAGCCTGGTGGTTAACGAGGGAGAGAATCAACTCATCACGCCCTTCGAGCTGACTGCAGAGGACCGCGACACACCTGACCGCCTCCTGAAGTTCACAGTCACCCAGGTCCCTGTCCACGGTCGCCTCCTCTTCAACAACACCCGCCCCGTCACCTCCTTCACCAAACAGGACCTGAACGAGAACCTCATCAGCTACAAACACGACGGTACTGAGTCCTCCAAGGATTCCTTCTCCTTTACCGTGACTGACGGGACGCACACCGACTTCTACGTGTTCCCAGACACCGTGTTCGAGACGCGGCGCCCCCAGATGATGAAGATCACGGTCCTGTCGGTGGATAACGGGGTGCCCCAGATCGTGGTGAATAAAGGGGGGCCCACCCTGAGGGTGTTAGAGACGGGTCACCTGGGGTTCCTCATCACCTCTAAGACTCTTAAGGCCGAGGACAGGGATAGTCTTCAACTATCTGTCACCTTTAAGATCACCGTGGGACCAGAACATGGATACCTCATCAACCTGGGTACAGGCAACGCTACCGTCACCACATTCACTCAAGGTAAGACGACCATTACTTTAAATAAAAAGTTATACTCTACTATACTTTAGTCTTTTACAAGTACAATATAACTTTATTGTCCAATGTGTTTTTTTTTTCATTCTTCATAAGCTGTTGAGTAATTCTCACTTAGAGCTGTAGCGCTGTTGCCCTTATAATGGATTAAGAGCTTACTTACCTGTATAATGGTACTATGTAACTACTGTAGTATGGTCATTGGCTGCAACTGCACAGTGGTGTTCAGGAATTAAGCTTAATTTGACAGATACATCTTTTGTCTTTCTAGAGGTGTTTTTGAATGACGTTCAACAATTTCTTCAAACAGAAAGATTTCACAGGGCAGTGGTTTCTCCTACCCCAAACCTCATCTAGTAATCTTCTACAGGGTATTATAGCTCTTGAGTAAATACCAGCAGATTTGACCTTACATGAAGGTAGGGGGCCACAGACATGAAGAATAGAGAGTGAGAACATGAATACCCTGTCTGAGAGTGAGGGAGGCAGAGAGAGAGAGGGAGGCAGAGAGAGAGTGAGGGAGGCAGAGAGAGAGGGAGGCAGAGAGAGAGAGAGGGGAGGCAGAGAGAGAGAGAGGGAGGCAGAGAGAGAGGGAGGCAGAGAGAGAGGCAGAGAGAGAGGCAGGAGAGAGAGAGGGAGGCAGAGAGAGAGGAGGACCAGAGAGAGAGGCAGAGAGAGAGAGAGAGGCAGGCAGAGAGAGAGGCAGAGAGAGAGAGAGAGGGAGGCAGAGAGAGAGGGAGGCAGAGAGAGAAAGAGAGAGAGAGGTAGGGAGAGATACAGTAGAGAGAGAGTGGAGGATAACTTTTTTGCCCGCTTTGAGGACAATACAGTGCCACTGACACGGCCTGCAACGGAATCATGCGGTCTCTCCTTCACTGGAGTAAGACATTTAAAGAACCCTCGCAAGGCTGCAGGCCCAGGCATCCCCAGGCGCCCTCAGAGCAGAGACCAGCTGGCCGGTGTGACGGACATATTCAACCAATCCCTATACCAGTCTGCTGTTCCCACATGCTTCAAGAGGGCCACCATTGTTCCTGTTCCCAAGAAAGCTAAGGTAAGAGAGAGAGCACTCACATCCGTCATCATGAAGTGCAGACTAGAGGACCATATCACCTCCACCCTACCTGACCCTTGACCCACTCCAATTTGCTTACCGCCCAAATAGGTCCACAGACGATGCAATCTCAACCACACTGCACACTGCCCTAACCCATCTGGACAAGAGAGAGAATGCTGTTCATCGACTACAGCTCGGCATTCAACACCATAGAGAGAGACCCTGGGTCTCGACCCCGCCCTGTGCAACTGGGAGACTTCCTGACGGGCCGCCCCAGAGGGTAGGCAACAACATCTCCTCCCCGCTGATCCTCAACACTGGGGCAGGGTGCGTTCTGAGCCCCCTCCTGTACTCCCTGTTCACCCACGAGCCATGCAGCCTCCAACTCAATCATCAAGTTTGCGGAGACACAACAGTGGAGGCTTGAGACGGAGAGGGAGGAGGTGAGGGCCCTCGGAGTGTGGTGTCAGGAAAATAACCTCACACTCAAGAACAAAACTAAGGAGATGATTGTGGACTTCAGGAAACAGCAGAGGGAACACCCCCCATCCACATCGATGGAACAGTAGTGGAGAGGGTAGCAAGTTTTAAGTTCCTCGGCATACACATCACAGACAAACTGAATTGGTCCACTCACACAGACAGCATCGTGAGGAAGGCGAGCAGCGCCTCTTCAACCTCAGGAGGCTGAAGAAATTCGGCTTGTCACCAAAAGCACTCACAAACTTCTACAGATGCACAATCGAGAGCATCCTGGCGGGCTGTATCACCGCCTGGTATGGACTGCACCGCCCCTCAACCGTAAGGCTCTCCAGAGGGTAGTGAGGTCTGCACAAGCATCACCGGGGCAAACTACCTGCCCTCCAGGACACCTACACCACCCGATGCTACAGGAAGGCCATAAAGATCATCAAGGACATCAACCACCCGAGCCACTGCCTGTTCACCCCGCTGTCATCCAGAAGATGCTGGGACCGAGAGACTGAAAAACAGCTTCTATCTCAAGGCCATCAGACTGTTAAACAGCCACCACTAACATTGAGTGGGCCAACATACTGTCAATGACACTGACTCTACTCCAGCCACTTTAATCATGGGAATTGATGGGAAATTATGTAAATATATCACTAGCCACTTTAAACAATGCTACCTTATATAATGTTACTTACCCTACATGTTCATCTCATATGCATACGTTGATACTGTACTCTATATCATCGACTGCATCCTTATGTAATACATGTATCACTAGCCACTTTAACTATGCCACTTGGTTTACATACTTATCTCATATGTATATACTGTACTCGATATCATCTACTGTATCTTGCCTATGCTGCTCTGTACCATCACTCATTCATATATCCTTATGTACATATTCTTTATCCCCTTACACTGTGTATAAGACAGTAGTTTTTTTTTTTTGGAATTGTTAGTTAGATTAGCTCGTTATTACTGCATTGTCGGGAAGCACAAGCATTTCGCTACACTCGCATTAACATCTGCTAACCATGTGTATGTGACAAATAAAATTTGATTTGATTTGATTGATTTTGATTTGAGGAGAGGGAGAAAGAAAGGTAGGGAGAGAGATAGCGAGAGAGGGTGTGTGAGAGAGAGAGAGAGAGAGAGAGAGAGAGATGTGTTAACTTCACTCACAGGGACAGCAGGCCAACGTTTGTTTAAGCCGCAGAAATAGCTACAGTATAGAACAACTACATACATACAGCCCAGTCTACAGTACAAATGAAAAGGTAGGGTAAATAAATAGTAACACAGTCAGTAAGGAATGTATGAATTAGATCGATCTCTATATGCCTGCATCCCAAATGGCACCTTATTCCATATATAGTGCACTTCAATGGGCTCTGGTAAAAAGTAGTGCACTATACAGTATAGGAAATAGGGTGCCATTTGGGTTGGACATAGACTCATTCTCTCCTTTATTTACTGACCCCCATTCATCCCCATTCTCCTCCCGCTGCTTTCTCCTTCTGCAGACCTGTTAAATATTTCAGGCAGATCCATCGCTGGTAAACAGACAGTAAATAACTAGCTTATCCGGCATAGCCGGCGGCAGTGTCCCAAAACTGGCTTTACATTTTTATGAGCCGGCCGCTTTGAAGGGAAATGTTTTGACATGAAATATAGAAGACAGCAGTAATACACCTCACACCCTCCTCCCTGATAGCAGCCTCCTGGCCTATCAAGAAGCCACTCCAGAACCAACCCTCCTCCTAGACAGTATCAGTCTTAAGAACCCACTCCAGCATAGCGTTGTTAGCGGATGCGGCAGACAGACGTGATGTGATGTGGAGTAGCTTCTGCAGTCCGCCTCTTCTTTATGGCCCCTGTCTTTCAGCAGACTAATAGATAGACAGACACTAAGCAGCCTGAGTTAATTCAGCTCTCCTCTCCTGTGTTCTTTTTCTTTATTACCGGTGAGGCTTCATCCATTTAAGTTGTCCAACAGTGTATAAATCAAATCCAATGTTATTAGTCACATGTTCCGAATACAACAGCAGTAGACCTTACAGTGAAATGCTTACTCACAAGCCCTTAACCAACAATGCTTTATGAAGTTTAAAGAAAAATAAGTGTTAAGTTAAAAAATGTAAAATATAAAAAATGGAAAACAAATAATTAAACAGCAGCAGTAAAATAACAATAGCGAGGCTCTATACAGGGGGTACCAGTACAGAGTCAATGTGCGGGGGCACTGGTTGTTGAGTTAATGGAGGTAATATGTTCATGTAGGTAGAGTTAAAGTCACTATACATAGATAATAAACAGAGAGTAGCAGCAACGTAAAAGCGGGGTCTGGGTAGCCCTTTGATTAGCTTTTCAGGAGTCTTATGGCTTGGGGGTAGAAGTTGTTATTAAGAAGCCTTTTGGACCTAGACTTGGTGCTCCGGTACCGCTTGCCGTGCAGTAGCAGAGAGAACAGTCTATGACTAGGGTGGCTGGAGTCTTTGACCATTTTTAGGGCCTTCCTCTGACGCCGCCTGGTTTAGAGGCCCTGGTTGGCAGGAAGCTTGGCTCCAGTGATGTACTGGGCCTTACGCACTACCCTCTGTAGTGCCTTACGGTCTGAGGCTAAGCAGTTGCCACACCAGGCAGGTAGGTTGTAGTAGTTCAGTGATATGATATGTGGAAGTAGTCTTAAGCCACATCAGACAAGCTATAATAGAGAACAACTGTTCATCACAGATATGCATATCAAATGGAATGTTGTATTGTATTATGTACCCTGCCTACCTTATCAGCGTCATTCCTTTTCTCAGTCTTTCTTAAGTCTATTAGGCAAGATGCAAGGCATGAACTATACATTCAAGCGCAATATGTTTCTAGACGAGTAGAAGAGTAAATTACATCAATCTGATTTTCTTTTTCAGCTGAAGTTGATGACATGAAGATTTGCTACGTGCTAAGAGATGGTCACAATGCTACGAGCGACATCTTCTTTTTCTCCATTGAGGACAATGGTAGGTCATTCTATAAATGTTTTACTGATGGTGCTTGTTTACATCAAATAATACCGCATCTAACTATTTTAATTGTTGAGAGGCTTTTTGTGAGCCAACATTGTGGATGGAGGATTTTCCAGTTGTAGCCTTAATCTTTTCAGTGAAGGAGAAAATCTAAGCTGCAGTAGATAAGTGCATTGGCATGAATGGGGCTCTAGATAGTGGTATAGAACCGAGCAGCAGGTAATCCCTTTAAACTACAACAGCAGTATATAAAACAATGTTGACGTCCCCCCCGCTTGAAGTTCTGCTTGAGTGAGGTCAGATATCTGTTTAAAACATGTCGACAACATTTTCTTTAAGGCAGGAACTGTTCTTTGAGGCAGGAAGGAATCTTCAGTTGTTCCAGCAGCTTGTTGGGGCATGATTTTATCACGTTTAGCATGTTGGCGTACAGCACTGTGAGGTTTCTCTAAGGGGGATGTGTAAGCAGGCTGGAATTGTATACGTACAGTATGTTGGATCATTATGTAGCACAAGTCCAGTTCACAGGACACCTGTTGAACACCTCTCAGCAATGTAATAAAAGTAACATTCATTGGGCCACTTGAATTAGCCGAAAAATACTCTCACCTTGAGCTCGGTCTGCGATGAGCGGCATTGTCTGCGATGAGAGATAGGGGTTATGTCCCAAATTGCACCTTATTCCCCACATAGGGCACTACTTTTGGCCCTGGTGAAAAGTAGTGCA